>NW_026780455.1:395695-437628 GCF_030144855.1 Hypanus sabinus | reverse complement strand
CCCCGGGGCATCACTGCTCAATACAAGAGGAATTGGATTTAGGGTAAGGGGAGGAAAGTTCAAGGCGGATATTAGAGGAAGTTTTTTTTTCTCAGAGAGTGGTTGGTGCGTGGAATTCACTGCCTGACTCTGTTGTGGTGGCAGATACACTAGTGAAATTTAAGAGACTACAAGACAGGTATATGGTGGAGATATGTGGGATGCAGGGTTTAAGGATGGGGGGGATGGGATATGTGAAGCAGGTTTTAAGGGTCGGTACAACATTGTGGGCCGGAGGGCCTGATCTGTGCTGTACCATTCTATGTTCTATGTTCTGTGTACACATAATCGAAAATCAGCGGATAGACCTCAAAAGAGCTGTGCATGCAAGGCCGCCAAGATTCTCAAAGAACTAGAAGCCTTTTAAAAGGAAGAAAAGGATGAGTGGGTGAAAATCTCCCAAACAGAATTCAAAGACAGTCAGCTGATAACATAAGGCGTTTACAATCAGGGCCAGCTGCCAAACAGGGGGTTACTAAGTACTGACCATGGAGGGGGCCCAAATCTTTGCTTCGGAACCTTTCCCTTTCCTGTTATGTTTAAACTCTAAAAGATGGAAATTAAAAAAAAAAAGTAATCTTGCTTAAAATGTTAAATATTTTAAATATTATGTCATCTTCAACTTTATGTCTTTTGGAAATCAGATCATCTTTATCTCGCTAAGTTATTCAAGGTAACAGAAATGTTGATCAGGTGTGCACATACCTTTGCATGCCACTGAATGCAACTACAATTTGTAAGAACTATCTCTGCAATAATTATTTTTAATCTGTGTATATCATTATTGTTGTTTGTTTCATTTTTTTTATTATTTGTTGCGTGTACCTTCCTTTCCAGACCGGTTGTATGTCAGTGTCCAGCTGTGTTTCAATAGGTTTCTCAATTTTATGTGCATTTACAAACACGACACGCACCCGTGGACATCAGACTGCTGGGATAATTAGATACACTTCCAGTCTGCATTTGTATCACTTGGCTGACGGTCTGAAAACAAAGGGTTAATTGGAACTGTAGTTCCGTAGAACCTAATTAAGTGTGTCTCCGTGTGGATTGTTGACGTCTTCGCGGTGTGTGGCTGCTGGTCTATTAATATGTACGGTATCCATCACATCGACAGTTTCAATGAGAGCCGCCAGTCTACGCTATCAGAAACCAACGGCTGCAGACAGAGAGAAGACAGAGGCTGGATCGGGAACAGGAATCTGGACTAACCCAGCAATGGATTATAATCTCCGAAATGCATCGCGCAACGCTACGGGAAATGCGAAGAATGTTTTCTGGGCGTTTCAATATCTTGTTGCATATTCCGAAGGGCAAACGTTGGACTATCGAATCACTATGGCGCTTGTGACATTCCAAGTAGTTTACTACCCTGTACTCGCCATTGTAGCTCTTCCTGGTAAGTGTCTCGTCTCTTCCTCATGAATACATTGAAAAGTTTAAGTCAGCTTCTCGTTCATCCCTGTCCTCTAACGACTCGCTAATTGCAAGACAGGTCTTTCCAGCCGGTATCACTTAAGCTAACATCGGCTGAATGGATTTGAGTGAGTACCCCACGCAAATCTTATTGTGAAAATAAGGAGGCATGTGATCCTCGGGGACATTGCTGTGTGGAGCCAAAAATAGCTTGCCCACAGAAGGAAACGTGTTGTTGTAGACTGTCACACTGTGCATTGTTGAGCAGTGCCTCTTACACCCCATTCTTCGTGAGTTTTATAAATGACCTGGATGAGGAAGTGGAGCGATATGTTCGTCAATTTGCCAATTATACAATGGGTGGGGAGGGCTGTCAGATGTTCCAGCGGGATTTTGATTGGGGGCGAAATTGCGCTAAGAAGAGCCAGATGAATTTCAACATAGATCAATATCAGGTCGTTCATTTTGTTTGGTCAAATATGATGGCAGAATATGGTGTTACCTGAATTAAACAAATAAATAACTCCCACCACCATCTCACCAGTTAAAAAGCATGAGGATACATTGCATCATCTATCACCGATGGAAACTGACAGCATGCAGAGCGATATTAATGTGCTCACCGAATGTACCAGCGTCTGGCAGATGGAGAGCAAAGGTGGTAAATGCAAGGAGATCCACTTGGGAAGGGCAAATGGAAGAACGGAATATTATTTAAGTGGTAAACGATTGCAGTATGCTGCTGTGCGGAGGGACTTTGGAGTGCTTGTGTTTGAATTGCAAAAGGTTGGTTTGCAGGTGCAGCAGCCTATCAGGAAGGCAAATGGGATGTTCGCCTTTGTTGCTAATTGTGTGTTAATGGTCTTTACCTCCCTCCACACAGTGAACGTGGTGACAATAGTCATCCTGTCGCGGGGAAAGTGCGGTCTCTCCAAAGGCGTCACAAGGTACCTGGTTGCCATGGTAGCAGCGGATCAGCTGGTCGTTCTCTTCAATCTTGTATTGAGCAAGATTCCGTGGAGCTACATGCCAGGAGAGCTTTTACGCTGGTCGTATCGTGTTCCCGTGTGTAATATCCACGCTGTCATATCCTACGGCGTCACGGACTGTTCTGTCTGGTTCACCGTCGCTTTCACCTTTGATCGATTTGTCGCCATTTGTTCACAGAAGTTGAAACGAAAGTACTGCACCGGGAGAGCGGCGGCTCTGGTTCTGGGGACAGTGACTGGGCCGAGCTGCGTAAAGAACATTTTCTGGTACTTTTATCTCGATGGGACATATGCGTTGATACTTTCGACAGTGCTCTGTATCCGTTCTGATCGTTTTTTCAAATCACAAGAGAACATATTTGTACTAATTCATTCCCTTCTCACCCCAATATTCCCCTTTGTCCTCGTTCTGTTGCTGAACAGCTTAACCATCAGGCACGTCTTAGTGGCCAGCCGTGCCCGGAGGAGACTCCGTGGTTCGCGCGATGGCGAGACGCCCGCCGACCCGGAGATGAAGAACCGCAGGCAATCCCTCCTGTTACTGCTGGTGATGTCGGGGAATTTCATCCTGTTGTGGGCGCTGCTGACGGTGTCCTCCGCATGGGAGAGCCTGTTTATTTACATTAACGTGTTGCCCCCCAGTTCTCTGCGGGAGCTGGGCTACATCCTGCAACTTCTGAGCTGCTGCACCAACACGGCCCTTTACGCCGTGGTCCAGGCCAGGTTCAGGGTGCAGTTGAAGGAGACGGTGATATCGCCCTTCAGTCTCATTGCAAAGTTCACAAGGCGTTGTCAGGACCGCATTAAAGTGCTCCCATAACGCCACGATCTATCCCAATTCCTCACTGGCATGTGCGTTTCCATTACTGTTGTGGACAGTCCCGATTAGCTCCCGCCCTCCCCCACTCCATGCAGTACCACCATCGGGGACGTCTTCCCAATCTGCCTCCACTGCCCTCCTTCCAGTTCACGTTATTCATGAGTTCCGTCTAACGCCTTCTTCATTTCCACCAAGTCCGTGCTTCTACTATTATAAAGCATATAACCATATAAAAAATACAGCACGGAAACAGGCTATCTCGGCCTTTCTAGTCCGTGTCGAACGCCTAATCTCACCTCGTCCCATCGACCCGCACTCAGCCCATAACCCTCCGTTCCTTTCCTGACCATATACCTATCCAATTTTACTTTAAATGACAATACCGAAACTGCCTCAACCCCTTCTACTGGAAGCTCGTTCCACACAGCTACCACTCTCTGAGTAAAGAAATTCCCCCTCGTGTTACCCCTAAACTTTTGCCCCCTAACTCAAATCATGTCGTCTTCTTTGAATCTCCCCTACTCTCACTGGAAAAAAAGCCTATCCACGTCACTCTGTCTATCCCCCTCATAACTGTAAATACTTCTATCGCCCCCATTCAACCTTCTGCGCTACAAAGAATAAAGACCTAACTTTTTCAACATTTCGCTGTAACTTAGGTGCTGAAACCCAGTTAACATTCTGGTAAATCTTCTTTGTATTCTCTCTGTATGCATGCCTATCTGTGACATCACCATCGCACTCCGACCGTTGTGACCTGCCGGTATTCTGTGCGGCTGGAAATTCTCCTCCGTAACGCCCGATGTACTCGGTCTCTTTCCTTCGGCGAGAACTTTTAGTTCCAGCAGCAGCAGCCATTGAATGTTTCGGGAAGAAGCTTACCGTGGACGGACTGCAAATCTCCACTTGGTCGGGAGTTCTTTGGAATCTCTCTGTCACCTCGAGAATAATTCAGTAACTCGGACTCGTAAAACCACTCGTCAAATCGTCTTTCCTCCGTCTGGAGCACCAATTGCCATCGAGATGTCTTCTGGGAAAGAGAATAAATTTTGCTCACTTTGAGCAGCGGAGGTCCAACTTGTCCAATCAGATTAAATATATTGAGTATGTGAGGAATGTGGCTGTTGAGGAAAGGGCGGCGGATGTCCATGTTTTATTGAGATTACACACACACACACACACACACACACACACACACACACACAATCAACTGAACACCACTCCACTCCCTTTGCAATTTTTGGTCATTTTTTCTCCATTCTTTCTGAAACATTGTTTACCTTTGCATTTACATAATATATTATTATTATTATTATTATTATTATGTAGTTTGTCCTTTACGCTGCCCATTGTCTTGCTTATTAATTATTGTACTGCCTTGCACTGTTTGGTGCACTTTATGTAGCCCCGTGTAGGCCTGAAGTCTAATGTAGTTTTGTGTTGATTCACGTATTCTAGTGTGGTTTTGTGTTGTTTCATGTCGCACCATGGTCCTGAAGGATTTTTGCTTCGTTTTTACTGTGTACTGTCCCAGCATTTGTGGTTAAAATGACAATAAAAGCGACTTGATTTGACGTTAACTGAGGTTTGGCACAAGATGTGAGATGCTGTCAGAAGTATGGTTCAGCAGAAACACTTCCAATTGGTATGGATACACCTGAGCTTTTTCCCGCTGACTATTCAGGAATAGCATCTCTCACTGAAGTATTCCACCTGAGATGCTGATTGGAGCCCTCAGAAACGCCGATGCGCATCTGTACAAGGTCCCTCGTAATTTGGCCCTTTTCCTTCTCCGTTTGATTATTCACCGTTGCGCTCAGTTCCCGTCGCTGCTTGCGAAACGTGACAGCGTGGGTTTCCTCTGGATGTTCGTGTTTCCTCCCACAGTCCAAACTGTGCTAATCTCCTGTGTTAAGTTAATTGGTCATTGTAAATTGACCCATTGGAAGTAACCCTGGTACCGTGAAGCATAACGCCATCTGAGGCCCGAGCTTTGGGAATGGACTGTAAGTCAGACTTTTGAAAAGGACCCTAGCTGTTTAGGCTGATCCAGAACAGTAAGCTTCAGGGCACAGCAGCCATTAAAATTTGGTCCAGAGATGGTGGACAGAGGGTCGTAGTAGAGGGCCACATTTCTGAATTTGACATGCGTTGGGGATGCTCTGGCGTTTGACTTGGCTGAAAATGTAGAACAAAGAGAACAAAGAACAATACAGCACTGTACAGGCCAAACGGCCCACAATGTTGTTCCGACAACAGATGACACATAAGTACGCTTGTGGAGGAAACAAACCGTGATGGAGTGGTGGATGTTGAGGAAGCAGGGTAAAGTGCGGATGGGTTGGAGATGTAGCCTGAGAAATGACAACTTTATCAAACTAATATGACAGTTCGGTCTCTGCGTTGCTTCCGAACGATAGGCAATTCGGGAAATGAATATCTTAATTGGAATCTAGAGAAAAGGGAGAGAACAGCAAGGTTGGTCATGTTGAGGTATAAGAAAAATGTACAGCTTGGACAACTTGGACCGAAGCTCCCATTCCTGGACAGGTAATTCAGTAACTCTATTGTTTGATACACTCACATGCAAAAATGTAAAAAAAAACAGAACGGAAATTCGTTTGCCGCTAGAGGTCGACAGACAGCAATGCAGACATTTCACTGCGGGAACCCAGGGATCGCATTAAACACATCGCACAAAGAACAGGCAATAGGCGGTGATTAACAGGGGTTGTTCTGATGCTTGTGTACATACTAACTGTATCGAATGAATGCAAATGGGCTGATTAATGATCTTGCAGACAAATTAATAAAATAATATATATATATGTATTTGGAGACATGCACCAAGTGCCGGAAAAATTCAAGTTAAGAGAGTGGTAATTTCAAATGACCCGTAAAGAGCAAGACCTTCACACAGAGAGTAGTGTGTGCATGGGATGTTCTTCCTGGTGTGGTGGTAGATACGCAATGATCAGTGACTTTAAGAGAAGCTCTGATGGGCATGTGAACACGAGGAAAATTTATGTAAATTTATGCTCATTATGTCAGCTGACAATATCAGTTAGCCACTTGGATACTATTTTGGCTGGTTCAAAACGACACTGTGGGGTGAAGGGTTTGTTCCTGTGTCTGTACTGTTCCATGTTCTGGATTCTGAATCCGGGAATAAACAATTGACAGTTCTGAGAGATATCCTTCATCGGCATTGGAAATGGCAAGGTTTTCGATGATTTTAGGCCGTCGAAAGTTACGGGGGAAGTAAGTTGGAAGTGTCCCAACAGAGGTAATAAAGACTACGGCAAATAGGTGCTGGCTGGGAGGTTATGGGGTAGGTGTGGTTGAGAAAAAATAAATGTTGATTCTCCCACTGGGTTCCACCGTCCACTAGGTGAGTGGCGAAGGTCCATGGCAAAAATAGAATGGAAAACGCTGCTGTAAACCTCCCCTTTCTGTGTCCATGATCGTGTGATCCTCCTCTGGCAGATCTTTCCAAGTAGATATGTCATTGACGTCCGGCTTTGACAACACACTAAACTGTAACTGTAGTGTGTCGGCAATCTCAAGCTGCTCCTTGCTGCGTGACTACCAATCGCAAACAGTGGTTAGGGAACAGCCAACGTGAGGACGGGGAATGCCTGCTCATCAGAAGGCGAGGATATCGCAATCCCACCGACTCTCTGCTGCCTGTTTAGAAAGGATCCGGCTGAGGATTTTTTCCTGTTAATCATTCTCATGCATCATAGCAATCTGTCCTCAAATAATTTCAATTATCTTTTTTCTTTAATTCTTTCTCGTTTTTAGTTTATTTTCTCTCCTTTCCTCTATCTTCTTCCACAGATAATGTTTTCCGTGTATTTATTTCCGGCGTCCGTGCTGCCTGCCATTTCATACTCCCTTTCCACCTTCGAAGAAACTGCTCTTGTTTTCAATTGTCTGTCCGCTGTCCCATAACGATGAGCGTAATTTTGTTCCACTGCAGCGTTCGTTTCACGCCGGTGCATGTGCGGACATTCTCCTCGGGTCTCCTCCAGTGCTCTGCTTTCCCATCAGAGATACTAATGGTTACGGCAAACAGGTGCTGGCTGCGGAGTTGAGGGGGGGGGGCGGGGGTGTTTGAAAAGAACCAAACATTGGCTTCTACGGCTAGGACATGCACAACAAGTGTATAGGAATGGAATTGCTGAAAAATATTACCAAAGCTCAGGAAATGACATCACAAGATCATCCTATCTACATTAACAAAGTTGATGTTCCACCACCTCCAATCTTCTGCCCATTCCTATGTCTGGCTGCAGCCGGTGGAAAATGTCCTTCTCTGAATGTGTCCGTTTCTCACTTTATGCATCTGCGTTCTGGTATTTGACATATTCGCAGAGGTCTGACTATACGGTGCCTGTAGAAAGTGCTCAACCTCCTTGGAAGTTGTACAGTTTCTCAACATTGAATCACAGTGAATATAATATGCCTTTTTATGACACTGATCAACAGAATAAAGACACGTCGTGTCAAAGTGAAAACAGATCTGAACAAAGTGAACGAAATTAATTACAAATGAAAACACAAAATCATTGATTGCATCGGTATTCGCCCCCTGAGGTATAACACCCCAAATCATCACTGAGACAGCTAATTGTTTTAGAAGTCACATAATCCAATCAAGCTGATCACACTGAGTGAGTCAGTTTCCTTGCCAGAACTACACCACTGAGACAAAAGTACACGCCAAACAGTTCTGCGAAATTTCCATTGGCAAGGAAGGGACGACTGAGATCTACAACTCTGGAGGAGTTACAAGTGTCAGTGATTGAGATGGCAGAGACTGAGCATGGAGCAGCTGTTGTCCCGGTGCTTCAGCACCCGCAGTGTTATGGGGGACGGCAAAGAGAAAGTCAGTGTTGAAAGAAACACCTCCATGAAACCTCGGCCAGAGTTGGCCAGAAGGTATGTGGCAAACTCTGAAGTCAGCTGGAAGAAGGTTTTGCGGTCTGTTGAAACCAGAATTGAGCATTTTGGCTTCTGGGAAACTCAGCTGACTGCTATGTTTCACGTAAGCCAAACACCGCTTAGCATTAAAAACACCCCATCCCTACTGTGAAGCATGGTGATGGCGGCATCTGGCTGTGCGGCTTGTGAAGGTAGAGGGCAAAATTAATGCAGCAAAACACAGGGGAATTCTGGTGCAACGCCGGAAGTAGTTTGCAAGAGAACTACGGTTTCGGAGAAGATTTGTTTTCCAGCAAGACGATTGCCACAGTCATAAAGCCAACACGACGCAGCAATGGTTATCAGGCAGGAGAGTTAAAAAGTTAGGGAGAGGAGAAAAAGGCGAGCTGGATCGTGATAAGTGAAGTCAGGTGGGTCGGAAGGGAGAAGGTCTGGAGAGAAAAGAATCTGGTAGGACAGGAGAGCTGACTATACGACAAAGTGAGGGAGGTGGGAACCCGAGGAAGTAACAGGTAGCTGAGAAGAGGTAAAAGGTCAGTGGGGAATAAAGAAAGATTTTTTGCTTACTGTTTGGTTGAAGGTTAGAGAATGTTCAAAGTGGGATTTATTTCTCGAAGCACCAGTCAACGTGGATACAGATGCCTCCAGTTTCCGCCTTCTCCAGCCCTTCACCTTTCCTTGCCACCTGGCTTCACCTATCGCCTTCCAGATAGCTTCATTTGCTCCATCCCATTCATTTATTTAGGCTTCCAAGTCATTGCAATTCCGGAGATCCGGAGATGCAAGAAGACCTTACTTTCGCTGAAACCAAGATTCTCTGGCGATGAGGGCTGCTCGATTAAGCTTACTAAATGCCCTGTGACCTGTATTGAGCAGAATTCGGCATGAAATCTCTTTCTTTCTCACCCTGCCTGAGCCTCTACCTCTAGCTCTTAGCACTAATATCAAATTTGTTGAAGAAAAAAAATTACCTCTAAACAAATAATTTATCCCTTTTCATACACTTCGAAATACCTAGCATGAATTTCACAACAGAGCTTGTCCGCCCTCTAGTGGTTACAGCCTGTGCCTTCACACCTCACTCTGTTGCATGGAGGCAGACAGAGCCGATCTATAAGGAAGACTATATTCTTCTCCAGTATCTAACCTCAGGGATGTGTGTCCATGCACATCTTCATTCCTTTACTGAAGGCTTCTCGGTTTAATAACTGTGATGTTAAATGTTAACTGCATATATAAAATGGCTTCTCTGAAGTGGGAAAATGAAATGACTACTCTGAATGTAAACTGATGTGATAATGCACTAAGCTGAAAGGTTTGGGTTATAATTATAGATAACGGACGAACTAACCAATGGAAGTTGGAACCAATGGAACTAACCAATTACTTTAATCAGAGAGTGATAGCTGTGTGGAATGAGCTTCCTGTAGAAGCAGTAGAGGCCAGTTCAGTTGTGTCATTTAAGTTAAAATTGGATAGTTATATGGACAGGAAAGGAGTGGAGTGTTATGGGCTGATTGCGTAGGTGGGGCTAGGTGAGATTAAGGGTTCGGCACGGACTAGGAGGGCCGAGATGGCCTGTTTACGTGCTGTGATTGTTATATGGTTATATGGAACCTATGGTATTCCAAATGTATGTCTGGGAACCTGACTGAGTGAGGGGGGCTTTTCGGCAGGAGAACCGAAGAGGACGGACGTGCTGGGCGCCCTCTGCTCGACCCCTGTAGTTGCTCCCAAGCGGCGGGTCGAAGTGGTCGGAGGAGATCGAATGCTGGAAAGAAGACTCAGTAAATCGAGCTCCAACGGATGTGCACGAATTGGTTGAACTCTTCGTCAATTTGGCGCTTTTTCTCTTTCCACTTGTATTGTATCTCTATGAATTGCAACGTTACAGTAAGATTTATAAAGTGTACGATCTGTAAATCGTACATCGTCTGCTGCCTGATATTTTACGTTGTGGCTTTGTACCGGGGACATACACAACATCGAAACAAACGTGATATACTGTTCGACGGGCAGACGGCGGTTTCCCCGAGACGAACGTGGTTTGATCGAGCTGATTGTTACAGTAGTCTCCAGGCATAAATCATTTTTCTTACTCCCTTATTTTCTCTATTACTCTATTTTACAGATATTCTGAACGTGAATCAAATTTAAGTATTTCCTTATAGGGTGGAAAGTGAAGGTTTTGGGCGCAGGGTAGGATCAGCGACTTGAATCACACAGCGAGCAAAGGCATGAAGTGTGACGGCATCTCCCTACTTCATCTGATCTGTGACGCCGTCTCTACGTCATCCAGTCGCTGATTGACAGCCGACATTTCCTGCCTCAAAAGTCGGCATCATCCGTGTTCACCTGTTTTGTACCCTCTCCAATGTCAGCTCACCCATTCTTAGATATGGAACAATACAATCCAAGCGTCGCCTCACCGGTGCTGCACAAGTTCACAACATTACAACGTTGCTTTTGCATTCTTCTAGCATCGAAATTAATACCACCATCGCATTTGCCACCCTCATCACCGGCTTAACCGGCAAATTCACCTTTAAGGAATCCTTCACGTGGACTCCTAATTCCCTTTGGACCTCAGATTTTCGAATCGCTCTCTATTTTGAGGATGGTGAAGGCTTTTATTGCTTCTACCGAAGGCATAGCAATAGACTCTCGGAGACCGGCATCTATTTGCCTTTTCTACCGATCTCTCTGAGTCGGTCTGCGGCCTTTGTGCTTCCTTAACCACATAACCATATAACAATCACAGCACGGAAACAGCCCATCTTGGCCCTGCTAGTCCGTGCCGAATCCTTAATCTCACCTAGTCCCACCTACCCGCAATCAGCCCATAACCCTCCACTCCTTTCCTGTCCATATACCTATCCAATTTTACCTTAAATGACACAACTGAAATGGCCTCTACTACTTATAGACAATAGACAATAGGTGCAGAAGTAGACCATTCGGCCCCTCGAATCTGCACCGCCATTCTGAGATCATGGCTGATCATTCACTATCAATACCCCGTCCCTGCCTTGTCCCCATATCCCTTGATTCCCCTATCCATCAGATATCTATCTAGCTCCTTCTTGAAAGCATCCAGAGAATTGGCCTCCACCGTCTTCCGAGGCAGTGCATTCCACATCTGCACAACTCTCTGGGAGAAGAAGCTCTTCCTCAACTCTGTTTTAAATAACTGACCTCTTATTCTCAATCCATGCCCTCTGGTACTTGACTTTCCCAACATCTGGAACATATTACCTGCCTCAATCCTATCAAATCCTTTAATTATCTTAAACGTTTCAATCAGATCCCCTCTCAATCTCCTCAATTCCAGCGTGTACAAGCCCAATCTCTCCAATCTCTCTGCGTAAGACAGCCCTGCCATCCCAGGAATCAACCTAGTGAATCTACGCTGCACTTCCTCAATTGCCAGAATGTCCTTCCTTAAACCTGGAGACCAAAACTGTACCCAATATTCCAGGTGTGGTCTCACCAGGGCCCTGTACAAATGCAAAAGAACATCCTTGCTCTTGTATTCAATTCCCCTTGTAACAATGGCCAACATTCCATTTGCCCTCTTCACTGCCTGTTGCACTTGCTCATTCACCTTCATTGACTGGTGAACAAGGACTCCTAGGTCTCTTTGCATTTCTCCCTTACCTAAGTCGACACCGTTCAGACAATACTCTGCCCTCATGTTCCAGCTTCCAAACTGGATAACTTCACATTTATTCACATTGAATGACATCTGCCCACTCGCCCAGCCTAACCAAGTCTCCCTGTATTCTCCTAACGTCCTCTTCGCATGTCACACTGCCACCCAGTTTAGTATCGTCAGCAAACTTGCTGATATAGTTTTCAATACCCTCATCTAAATCGTTGACATAAATCGTAAAGAGCTGTGGTCCCAATGCAGAGCCCTGTGGTACCCCACTAGTCACCTCCAGCCAGTCTGAGAAACGCCCATTCACTGCTACCCTTTGTTTTCTATCTGCCACCCAGTTTTCTATCCATGTTGAAACCCTGCCCCCAATGCCATGAGCTCTGATTTTACTCACCAATCTCCTATGTGGCACCTAATCGAAGGTACTTCTACAGGAAGCTCATTCCACACAGCTATCACTCTTTGAGTAAAGAAATACCCCCTCGTGTTTCCCTTAAACTTCTGCCCCCTAACTCTCAAATCATGTCCTCTAGTTTGAATCTCCCCTACTATCAATGGAAACAGCCTGTTCACGTCAACTCTATCTATCCCTCACAACATTTTAAATACCTCGATCAAATCCCCCCTCAACCTTCTACGCTCCAATGAATAGAGACCTAACTTGTTCAACCTTTCTCTGTAACTTAATTGCTGAAACACTGGTAACATTCTAGTAAATCGTCTCTGCACTCTCTCTAATTTATTGATATCTTTCCTATAATTCCGTGACCAGAACTGCACACAATATTCCAAATTTGGCCTTACCAATGCCTTGTACAATTTTAGCATTACATCCTTTTTTTTTTGAGCATTGAGTATGGGAGTTGGGATGTAAGAGCTGTAAGATCACTTGTCCATCCACTTGTGTTCATACGGTCGGCGACCCGGGACACAAAGCCGTCAATTCCGTCATCCGAATCAGTGACGCGCAACGTATAAAGAAGCGTTCCCAAGACTGTCACCGGCAGTCATTTTCAGCCAATCAGTTTCAGCAGTGCAAAACAATACCGTAATTCGATAAACATAGACCATGGAGGTGGTTAAAACGTCTCAAGTCCCGATCGACTCCAATCGCCCCGATATCAGGCAGCAAACTGGAGTATCTCTCCCTGCCATAAACTTCCAGGCACTGACAATTAATGCCTCGGAAGCACCCGACGACATCAGACTCTGAGTCCGTCCGAAAACTTCGAGCCTCCGACCAGCCCCTCCGATTCAGTCCCCCGAGCGCCATCCTCTGCCGGCCGCCTTCGATCGTGTCCCGTCTGCCGAAACAAGCAAAGCCGAGGTCTCGGAGGCCTTCTCCTCCGGTGACTCCGGACCGCACAGTAACAGCGGCAGCGAAGGGGCCATTTCAGAAGTTTCTCCAGATGTTCCTCCACGCTCTCACGTCTGTCTCCATCAAATCAGGATTGTGATCGGATCTCTACTTAACACGTAACAGATATCCATTCTCCAGAGAGGCCGCGCCGCCATCTTCTCCTCTTCAATTCCCCCTCAAACCACATCCTTAACCATTGACTCTAATATCTTTTCAACCGCTGAGGTCAGAGTAACTGACCTATAATAAATGGGATTATGCGCTGTCATATCTTCGTAAACGGACAACCCTCTGTCCCTCAAAACTCCCACCATTCATGCCGTGTGTCTTACCATGTACATCGAGGTCCCTCCGTCCCTCGACACTCCCCATCATTCACGATATGCATGCTACAATTTCTGCGAGGTCCCTCTGTCCCCTGACACTGCGCACCCTTCAGAATGCGTGTCCTACCCTTGTACGTTGAGGTCCCGCTGCCGCAACTTATCCCCCAACTTCCGCACTGTGTTTCCTATCCTTGTACAATGAGGTCCCTCTGTCGCTCGACACTCCGCATCAATCACAATTTTGTGTACCTCCCTGTACACCGAGCCTCCTCTTTTCCTCAACACTTCCTACCATTTACAGACTGTTTCTCGAATTTTTCTGCACCGAGGTCCCTTTGTTTCTAATCCGTCTGGTATTACTTGTTTTTCCACTAATGGACAAAGAGAATTAGGAGCTTGAAATAGATCTTGGGGACTGAACAATATTGGCCCACTGAGTGTTTCCGGTCCTACCAGGCCGATGATGCGTTGTAAGACCGCACGTAACAAGGAAGACTGGAGTGGAAATGTGAGAGTGCGTATTGTCTTCAATCGACTGAATGCTTCAAGAAGAGGAGGAAATTGAAAGCTATGGTACAATGGCATCGCCCCTTACTTCACTGATTTGATGCTGCGGCGAGCACGACTGACTGGTAGACTCTCCTCCTACCCGATGATGACGGGAGTGTTTCATGTTTTGCTGACGTCAGTGACCGCTCTGACGATGAAAAGTTTTTGATCAGCTGCCCGTTATTCTAAGACACCGTGATCACTCCAGGCGCAGGATTACACAGCCGACGAATTCGCCTCCAGTTTGTCGGATTTCAGGGAGAACTTGTTGATCTGCGGTCTCTCCGCCGGAAAACCGCCAACCAATTTCTTCGGCTGCACGGAATTTGCTGCGATCGAGTGAAAAATGTACTCCGGACTGGTTCCCGTGTTCTGCCAGTACCAGTACAACCATTTGCTAGTAGCACTAGTAATACCCTCTACTGAACAACGCAGGGTCACACTCCGGCCGAGAGGTCCAGAGAAAGCCGGGGTCAGGTGGATCGTCACCGAGGTCCCGCCTGGAAAGAGACGGGCGTGGCAGAAGGCGTTGAATGAAGACAGGGATCCTGATCATTAGGGAAGTCGAGTGAGAAATTGTACTGAGGGAAGGAAAGAGGAGAACTGAAGCTGGGGCAGCTGGGGAGGAGGACAGAACCTGGAGGCGGCGGGAGAGGGATGAGAGTGTGCGGACGCAAGGGTGCGTAAATAGATTTAGAAAGATTCCGAGACAACTGGATGGTAAAGTCAGTGAAGGGAATTTGAAAGGGGAAGAGAAGCAATGAAGTAAAAATAATATTTTTTGTCAACATCACTCACAGTGGAAGGCGAGGAGAAATCGCTGAAATAAAAGCATCTTCCTTGGTGTGTTCATTCTCTCAATGCGGAATGTGCTGTGTACAGCAGAGAGGAATCCATTCACTTGTTACTAATATCAGTGACGTCGACGGATTTGCGGAAGTATTGATCAGCCAGGCCCCTTCTATGAACTTATCCGATCTCAGGGATCTGTGGCTCATGCTTCACCAATTTATGCGGCAATTTTTCTCTCTCTGTCTTTCTGTGTCCCTCACTCCCCTTCTCTCTCTCTCTATATCGCTCCCTCTCTCTGTCTCTCCTCTCTCTCTCTCTCTCTCTCTCTCTCTCTCTCTCTCTCCATCTCTCTCTCTCTCTCTGTCTCTCTCTCTCTCTCTCTCTCTCTCTCTCTCTCTCTCTCTCTCTCTGTCTCTCTCTCTCTCTCTCTCTCTCTCTCTCTCTCTCTCTCTCTCTCTCTCTCTCTCTCACGCTATCTATCTGTCTCTCTGCTCAACTATGTCGCTCTTTCCACGCCGTATCTCTCTCTCTGTTCCTGATATTTAATGCTTCTCTCTCTTTGGACTTCCGGAATACTAGATATCCGGTGTGAGAAGCCGGGCCACAGTAAAACGAGTCTTTATTGAAAACGCATATCGCTCTTCATAATGACCGCACTCCAAACCACATGTGACATTTTAGTCCTTTTGTAATTTCCCGTTGTTAGCCTGTTCTAGGACGCAGACCTCCTGCCTCAGAAAGCGGGAGAGATACGAACTACACCCGGAACACATTGACTCTCCTATCTCTTAAGAATGAATATTTAGAATCTGTATCCTGAGCCCTCCCTGATCGCAGATAAACGACGTGAAATGCCCCGTGTTCAGCATGGAGCAGGTCCATGTACACCGACTGGCACGGCCAAGGTTCCAGTTCTGCACGCGCCAGCAAATCGGACAGCACCCCGTCTGCGCCGACAACCTCAAATCCCCGCGCACCCCAACATCCCCATGATTTCTGCTAGAACACCCAGATCCGCCAACACACACATATTCTGACATGATTGGAGATTGTTGAACATCAATAGCCTTCTGCTCCTTCCTAGCTGGCCGTGTTCTCTCCCATTCACGGTGCCTGTCCTGCAGTCGTTTTCCGATCTCTCCCTGTTTCCTAACATTATCCGGCTGTCCCCTACCCTAGACAGCAGAATCAAGGAATGGTAGAGAGTGGAGTGCACTTGAGTTCATATTCACCATTCTCAATGTTTAAGAAGAGGAGGAAATTAAATGCCACGGCATAATAGCTCCGCCGCTATGTTCACTGATTGGCCGCAACAGCTCTGCGCCTGATAGATAGACCCTCCTACAACCCTATGATTGACATGAGTCGCGTTTCCTGTTTTGCTGACAACACCGACCTTTCTGACGGTGAGGTTTTTGTACAGCTGTCCCGTCACTCTGAGCCGCCGTGATCATTCCAGGCGCAGAAATACACGGCCGCCGAACTTGCCTCCAGTTTGTCGGACTTCAAGAAAAACTCGTTACCCTGCGGCCGTTCCGCCGAAAAACCGTCGTTCAGACCTTCTGGTTGGACGTACTTTGCTGTCGACGAGTAAAACATGTTCTCCGGACCGGTTCCCGGGTATTGTCGGTACCAGTACAGGTAGTTATCAACACTGGTACTACCCTCCACTGTGCAATGCAGGGTCACCTTCCGGCCGGAAGTTCCGGAGAAAGCCGGAGTCTGGTGGATCGTCCCCCGAGGTCGCGCCTGGAAAAAGAGACGGGCTTGGCTGAACGGGTGAAGGAACACGGACACGCGGGCAGTTCATAAGTGGGAGAAAAACGGTGCATTGAGGGAAGCAAAGATGAGGATCGATGTGGGGAAATCTCCAGAGGAGGTGGGAATTTAGAGGCGGAGACAGATGAAAGATATTCTTCGGAATCGAGAGGTCGCAAGCAATTAAAGAATGACTCCGAAAGTACTGGAGGGAAAGTAAAATGAAAGGAATGGGAAAGCAGAAGAGAAGCTAAGAATGAAAAGTAATAGTTGGGAACTTACATGGTCTGTGGAAGGCGAGGATGAAGATCAGATACAGAAACATCTTCCTTGGAGGGTGTATTCTCTCAGTGATGAATGCTATGCGGCAGCAGAGAAGAATGCATTTACTTCCATCCCGCTTGTGACATATTTCAGTGACTTTGGTGGATTTGCGGAACTGTCGTTTGGCCTCGCCCCTTCTGTGCTCTGACATGATTCGGGAGTTGTGCTGCTTCCGCTCTACCAAGTTGACCAAACAAAGCTCTCGCTATTTTTCGCTCTTCCCGTTCCACCCGCTCTCTTTCTTCGTCTTCCATACCCCCCCCCCCCCCCACTTTGCGGATGTACTTAAGAAACGAAATTTTTGTAATTTCGCAAATCTCCCTGCCCTCGCCCCCGAAGCTCACTAGGTGCGGTGAAAATTCACCTTTGTAAAAGTAATTTGACCCCTTTCAGACCCGTGGTATGCTCTAACAAATATTTTACTGCAGTGCGTTCCGCCCCCTTGTGGTAGCAGCCTGTGCCTCCACCTGTCGCCCTCGAATCCAGCCCGATGTCAGAAAAGGAGTGAGAGCAGATCTATAAGGAAGACCATATTCTCCTCCACAATCAAGCCTGAAGAATGTGTGTCCATGGACATCTTCCTGCTCCACCAGGTTCCAGGCTGAAATAATTACTTTTTTGCGTTCTTCTATTCCGTGTTACTCTGTTCTGCAGATATAACAAGCATGAATCAAATTTAACTGTTCTTTTCAATGGCCGAATATGAAGTTTTGGCCGCAGGTTGGTTTCAATAAAGTAAATCCCTCAGCAAGCACAAGCATGATGTGTGAAGATGCGATCCCGCATATAATCTCGTCATCTGATTCTGCCATGCCGTCTATCCGGCATCCTCTCGCCGATCGACAGTAGACATCTCCCGATTAGCTGGCTGGTCCCTAAACGTGGGAATCATTCTCCTGCACCTCCTTTTATTCTCTCGAATGTCAGCACTTCCGTTCATAAGTCCCAAAACAGCTCGCAACAACCCTTGTTATCCTATCCCTCCCTGTCTCTAAACAATCGCCATTATACGGCACACTCCTGTCTTCGCACACTGAGGACCCTCTGTACTTCTACATTCCCCTCCGTTCAGGCAGTGCGAGCTACCATTGTACACTGGTGTTTCTCTGTCCCCCACACTCCCCACCATTTACAGTGCGTGTGTCCTACACCTTGTACACTGAGGTCCCTCTGTCCCTGGACACTCCCCACCGTTCACAGTGTGCGTCCTACCCTCGCGCACCGAGAGCCCTCTGTTGCTCAATATTACCCACCACTTACGGTATAGTTGTTCAACCCCGTCTTGTAGTTCTTCTCCTTCCGCATTTTATTATTTCAGGTTCCCTTCCAGTTCTAACGTAACGTCTCGGTACTAAATATCGACTGCTTATTCCCCTCCATAGGTACTGCCTGACGTAGAAAGCTGGCAATGAATGAGTGGGCCAGTGAAGGAGTGGAGATTTGCTTTGACTCGAGAGATTCTGGCAGTTTGTGCAGTTGGACTGTGCAATTAAGTCAATCAAGATTTGAATAGATCAGCAGAAAGCCGTTGATAAGACAATCAAGATTTGAATAGCTCAGCAGAAAGCCGTTGATTAGACAATCAAGATTTGAATAGCTCAGACCAGGCAGAAAACAGCTGATTGGGCAATGGATATCATGTGACCAAGCAGTTTGAAAAGCTCAACAAATAAATAAGCGGATAACTGAAGTGGAGCAGCCTGTGGAAAGCGACCACTGAGTGAGTGGTGCACATAGGTACCAACGATATAGGTAAAAAACGGGATGAGGTACTGCAAGGTAAATTTTGGGAGTTAGGAAATAAACTAAAAAGAAGGACCACAAAGGTAATAATCACTGGACTACTACCAGTACCACGTGCTAGTCAGAGGAGAAATAGGAAGATATTTCCAATGAATACGTGGCTTGAGAAATGGTGCAATGGGGAGGGATTCAAATTTCTGGGGCATTGGAACCAGTTCACAGGGAGGTGGGACCGGTATAAACAGGGCCGTCTGCACCTGGGATGGACTGACAACTGTGTCCTAGGGGGAGCGTTTGCTACTACTGTTCAGGAGGCTTTAAACTAATGTGCAGGGGGATGGGAACAAGTGCAGATATACAGAGGGGTGTCAAATGAGAGTAGAAGCAAAAAGTAGTAAGGTGAAATGTAAAAGTGGCAGGCAGGAAAATCCAGGGCAAATAGCAAAAAGAGCCAATTTTAACATAATTGTATAAGGTCTAGGAGAGTTGTAAAAACATGCCTGAAGGCTTTGTGTCTCAATGCGAGGAGCATTCGTAACAAGGTGGATGAATTCAATGTGCAGATAGTTATTAATGAATATGATATAGTTGGGATAACAGCGACATGCCTCCAGGGTGACCAAGGATGGGAGCTCAACATCCAGGGATATTAAATATTCTGGAGGGATAGACAGGAAAGAAAAGGAGATGGGGTAGCATTGCTGGTAAGAGAGATTAACGCAATAGAATGGAAAGACATTAGCCTGGAGTATGTGGAATCGATATGGGTAGAGCTGCATAACAGGAGGGGGGAGAAGGCTCTGGTGGGAGTTGTGTACAGGCCACCTAACAGTAGCAGTGAGGTTGGGGATGGCATTAAACAGGAAATTAGAAATGCGTGCAATAAAGGAGCAGTAGTTATAATGGGTGACTTCAATCAACATATAGATTGGGTGAACCAAATTGGTAACGGTGCTGAGGAAGCGAATTTCTTGGTCTGTATGCGGGATGGTTTTCTGAACCAACATGTCGAGGAAATAACTAGAGAGCAGGCCATTCTAGATTGAGTATTGAACAATGAGGAAGGGTTAGTTAGCAATCTTGTCGTGCGAGGCCCCTTGGGTAAGAGTGACCATAATATGGTGGAATTCTTCATTAAGATGTAGGGTGACATGGTTAATTCAGAAACAAAGGTTCTGAACTTAAAGAAGGGTAACTTTGAAGGTATGAGACGTGAATTAGCTAAGATAGACTGGCAAATGATACTTAAAGTGTTGGCGGAGGATATGCAATGGCAAGCATTTAAAGATCGCATGGATGAACTACAAAAATTGTTCATCCCAGTTTGGCAAAAGAATAAACCAGGGAAGGTAGTGCACCCGTGGCTGACAAGGGAAATTACGGATAGTATCGTCCAAAGAAGAATCATATAAATTAGCAAATAAAAAGCGGCACACCTGAGGACTGGGAGAAATTCAAAGACCATCAGAGGAGGACAAAGGGCTTAATTAGGAAAGAAAAAAAAAGATGATGAGAGAAAGCAGGCAGGGAACATAAAAACTGACTGTAAAAGCTTTAACAGAAAAGAAAAGAAAAGATTCGTCAAGACAAATGTAGTTTCTTTACAGTCAGAAACAGGTGAAATTATCACAGGGAACAAAGACATGGCAAACCAATTTAATAACTACTTTGATTCTGCCTTCACTAAGGAGGACAGATATAATCTTCCGGAAATAGTAAGGGACCGAGGGTCCAGTGAGATGAAGGAACTGAGGGAAATACATGTTTGTAGGGAAGTGGTGTTAGGTAAATTGAAGGGACTAAAGGCAGATAAACTCCAGGGTCAGATGGTTTGCATCCCAGAGTGCTTAAGGAAGTAAGCCAAGAAATAGTGTATGCATTAGTGATAATTTTTCAAATCTCCTTAGATTCTGGATTAGTTCCGGCGGATTGGAGGGTGGATAATGTAACCCCATTTAAAAAAAAAAGAAGAGAGAGAGAAACCGGGGAATTGTAGACTAGTTAGTCTGACATCGGTGGCGGGGAAAATGATAGTGTCTGTTATCAAAGATGTGATAACAGCACATTTGGAAAGAGGGGAAATCATCCGACGAAGTCAGCATGGATTTGAGAAAGGAAAATCATGTCTGACGTATCTTATAGAATTTTTTTGAAGATGTAGCTAGTAGATTGGTTTGGGGAGAGCCTGTGGATGTGGTATATTTCGAGGTTCAAAAAGGCTTTTGACAAGGTCCCACCGAGGAGATTAGTGTGCAAACTTATTGCACACAGTATTGGGGGCATGGTATTGATGTGGATAGAAAATTGGTTGGCAGACAGAAAGGAAAGTGTGGGAGTGAACGGGACTTTTTCAGAATGGCAGATAGTGACTTGTGGGGTTCGGCAAGGCTCAGTGCTCGGACCCCAGTTGTTTACAATATATATTACTGATTTAGACGAGGGAATTAAATGCAGCAACTCCAAGTTTGCGGATGACACGAAGCTGGGCGGCGGTGTTAGCTGTGAGTTGGATGATAAGAGGATGCAGGGTGACTTGGATAGGTTAGGTGAATGGGCAATATCATGGCAGATGCAATTTAATGTGGAGAAATGTGATGTTATCCACCTTGGTTGCAAGAACAGGAAAACATATAATTACTTGAATGGTGGCCGATTAGGAAAAGGGGAGATGCAACGAGACCTGGGTGTCATTGTACCCCAGTCATTAAAGGTGGGCATGCAGGTACAGCAGGACGTGAAAAGGGCAAATGGTATGTTGGCATTCATAGCAACAAGATTTGAGTACAGGAGCAGGGAGGTTCTACTGCAGTTGTACAAGGGCTTGGTGAGACCGCAGCTGTAGTATTGTGTGCAGTTTTGGTCCCGTAATCTGGGGAAAGACATCCTTGTCATAGAGGGAGTAGAAAGAAGGTTCACCAGATTGCTTACTGGGATGGCAGGACTTTCATCTGAAGAAAGACTGGATCGACTAGTCTCACTGAAATTTAGAAGATTGAGAGGGGATCTTATTGAAACGTATAAAATTCTAAAGGGATTGGACAGACTTGACGCAGGAAGATTGCTACCGATGTTGGGGAAGTGCAGAACGAGGGGTCACAGTTTAAGGATAAAGGGGAAGCATTTTAGGACCGAGATGAGGAAAAACTTCACCACACAGAGAGTGGTGAATATGTGGATTTCTCTGCCACAGGATGCAGTTGGGGCGGGTTCATTGGCGATATTTAAGAGGAAGTTAGATATGGCCCTTGTGGCTAAAGGGATCGGGGGTAAGGAAGGAAAGCAGGTGCAGGGTTCTGAGTTGGATGATCAGCCATTATTATACCGAATGTCGGTACAGGCTCGAACGGCCGAATGGCCTACTCCTGCACCTATTTTCTATGTTTCTATGCTTGCAGAATGAATTAGAGAGTCTAGAGGAGAGGCAAATAATTATGAAGGAATTTCATATAGAGAAGTGCCCAGTCTTAGTATTTGACAGAGAGAAAAAAGCTTGAACTACCTATGATCTATAAATGCAACAATTATTTAATCTGTTTATATCATCGTTATTATTTGTTTGCTTGTTTTTTTTTATTATTTGCTGCGCGTACCTTCCTTTCCAGATTGGTTGTATATCAATGTCTTGCTGAGTGTCCGTGGTGAGCCGACTTCTGGGATTATTGGATACACTTCCAATCTGCGTTTCTTTTGCTTCTTTGACAGTCTGCAAATAAAGGGTTAACTGCACCTGTCATTCTGTAGAACCTAATGAAGGGAGTGTCCGTGGGGATTGTCGACGTCACCGCGGAGGAGTGGCTGCTTGTTACCTGGTTATATGTCCCACTCTCAACGCCAGTCTCAGTCAGAGACGCCAGTCTACGCTATCAGACACAAGCGGGCAGAAGGGAGAGAGAGAACCGAGGCTGTATCGGGAACAGGAATCCGGAGTCTTCCCGCAATGGATCAGCAAAATCTATCGCGGAACGCTGCGGCATCAGTAAGGAATATTGACCGGGCGTATCCATATCTGGATAAAAATCCTAAAGGAATACCGTTGGACTTTCGAATCTATCAGGCGCTTCGGACCGTCAAAATGGTTTACTATCCTGTACTCGCCATTGTAGCTGTCCCTGGTAAGTGTCTCGTCTCTTCCTCCTGATTAACGCTGAAAAGTATGAGTCAGCTTCTCTTTCATACCTGTCCTCTAACGACGCGCTAATTGCATGGCAGGTCTCTCAAACCGGTACCGCTTCAGCAACACCGGCTGAGTGAATTACGGACGTTCTCCCTCCAGCTTTGGGGCTGTCAGCGTCCCGGTTACTTCTCTGACAGGCAAACGTTATCTGAGTCTCTTCTCCTGTCAATATCTGTCATCAAATGATCTCACATGCACCTTCACTCCCAGAGAAACAAATTCGAACTCACACAACGTTTCCTCATAGTGAATGCTCTCCAATCCACGCAGCATTCTGGAAAAATTACATTTGCACCTTCTGTGAAGCGTACACATGCTTCCGGTGCTTTATGTTCCACAGTCCATTTGGAACATGGTAGGATAATTCAGCTATCTCGAAGGAAGGAAGGAATGAATGAACACATAAATAAATTAATATCTCAAAGCCTGCCGGTTAAAGGGAAAGAGCCCACGTGGCCAACATTACTGCCACGATCTTCCGCCTGCAAAAATAGTGCAGGAGAATCTGCGAGCCTGCTGACGGATATCGATTGTTTAAGCGAAAGTATTAGGCTTTAGGCGGACGGAGTACAATGCTACTAAAGGCGGGGGAAGGAGAAATGGAAGAACAGAATATTGTTTAGTGAAAATTGATTGCAGTATGTTGCCATGTGGATGCACTTTAGAGTGTTTGGTCTTCAATCGCAAAAGTTTGGTTTGCAGCAGCAGCAGGCTAACAAGAAGGCAAATGGGATATTGTCCTTCATTGCTACAGGGGTGAATTTAAGAGCAGGGAGGTTACGCTGCAACTGCACAAGGTACAGATGAGGCGGCAGCTGGAGTGCTGTGTGCAGAGCGAGTCTCCTGACTTGAGGAGCGATTACTGGCGTTGTAGTCGTTTCCCCTATTTGATTCCAGACATGGGGTGCCGAGACTATATGCGGAGACTGAGTCGCCTGGAACTGCCCATACTGGAATTCAGAAGGATCAGATACAAACTTTTAGCAACAAGTAAAAATACGATAGTGATAGGTAAGTCAAGGACAGGAAAATTGTTTCCACTGGTAGTTGAGATTAGAACAAGGGGACAAAGGCTGCAGCTTCTGCGGAGTGAATTTCCGTCGGAGATGAGGTGGAACTCCTTTTGCCAGAGCGTGATGAATCTGTGGAATTCTCTGCCCAATGGAGAAGTGGAGGCTCCATCATTAAATATATTTCAGAAAAGATTGGATATATTTTTTGCATATTAGGGGTAGTAGGGGTTGGTGGGGGTTGGGAGACAGGTAGAAGAAAATGAGTCTATGGTCAGATCAACCAGGTTCATGTTCAATGACGGAGCATGGCAGTCCGAACAGATCGACTATTCCGGCTATTATTTCTTCAGCGTTTTTGCTCTAAAGGTATCTCGTGTTTATAGGTAAGGGAAGTTAAATTTCTGTCACCGTGATACTTGGTACTTAATCAGTGATCAGTTCATTATCACATCCGGTTTTCAGCCCCTTCTGCTGACCACAAATGTCAGAATACATTCCATTGATATCACTGTTTAGCCCACGGGGTCGGGAGTTGAATTCGGTCACTGGAGCACCGAGGCCTTTCCGCCATTCCATCACAGCTGAATTATTATCCCTCTCAAACACATTCCGGTGCCCATTCTCCGTATACATTGACGTCCCGACAACTCAAGGGCATATCAATCTCTGCTGCAAAATGGTGGCAACGAATTGTTTCCCATAGTCGTCTGTGGCGAGAAATTCCACATATTTACCAGTCTCGAACCAAAAAAAAATCCCATCCACCTCCGTTCTAAAGTGATGTCTTTCTATTATAAATATTCATCCTCTGGGTGTAGACTCTATAACTATAGAAACTATCCGCTCGGCCTTTCAATATTAAATGTATTTCAATAAGATTCCACTCATTATTCTGAACTACAGTATAATCGCTACCCATTTAATAATGGCGCTGCATAAACTCCGTAGTAGATTCCATGTCCACCTGTGCTCTCGATAATGCTATCGATTAAATTACTTGTCTTCAGAGAATGTTTCCACCAAAGTGTGTGTTAATGGACTTTATCTACGTCCCCACAGTGAGCGTGGTGACAATCGTCATCCTTTCGCGGGGAAAGTGCGGTCTCTCCAAAGGCGTCACAAGGTACCTGGTTGCCATGGTAGCAGCGGATCAGTTGGTCGTTCTTTTCGATCTGGTATTGAACAAGGTTCCGATGAGTTACATGCCAATCGAGGTTTTCCTCTGGTCGAATCGTGTTGCCGTGTGTAATATCCATGCAGTCATGCTCTACGCCGCCACTGACTGTTCTGTCTGGTTCACCGTCACTTTCACCTTTGATCGATTTGTCGCCATTTGTTTACAGAAGCTGAAGCGAAAGTATTGCACCGGGAGAACGGCGACTCTGGTTCTGGGGACAGTGACTGTGCTGAGCTGCCTAAAGAACATTTTCTTTTACTTTTTGCTCGATGGGGCATATTCCATGTCTCTTTGGTTCATGCTCTGTTTACGTTCATTTCGTTTTCTCCCATCTCAGGAGACAACATTTATACTGATTCATTCCCTCCTCACCCCAATATTCCCCTTTGTCTTGATTCTCCTGTTAAACAGCTTAACCATCAGGCACGTCTTAGTGGCCAGCCGAGCCCGGAGGAGACTCCGTGGTTCGCGAGCTGGCGAGACGCCCGCCGACCCGGAGATGAAGAACCGCAGGCAATCCCTCCTGTTACTGCTGTTGATGTCGGGGAATTTCGTCCTGCTGTGGGCGCTGCTGACGGTGTATTCCGTATGGGATAGCCTGTATTTTTACATTGACGTTTCTCCCCCGAATAGTCCTCGGGAACTGGGTTACATGCTTCAACTCCTGAGTTGCTGTTCCAACACGGCTCTTTACGCCGTGGCCCAAACCAGGTTTAGGATGCAGTTCAAGGAGACAGTGAAATCTCCCTTTCGTCTAATGACAAAGTGCGCTCGGCTATGTCAGGAGAGCATTAATCCTCAGTGACGCCCCAAGATATCCCATGCGGAGTTCCAATGAGGCTCTGGATGGCCCCGATTAGCTTCCGCCCTCCACCCGTCCATGTACAAACAGGATCAAGCAGTGTCCCAGTTTGCCTCCACTCTGCTCCTTTCATTTTAATTTATTCACTTGTTCCCTGTAATGTCTCCCTCAGTTCCACCAAGTGGATGATTCTACCGATACTTGTATGCGATGCCTTGACATCACCATCGCAATACGGCCGTTGTCCCCTGCCGATATTCCGTGGGGCCCGAATGACTGCTCAGGTACGCCTGATGAAGCTCCAACTTTTTCCTCTGGCGCGGGCTATTGATTCCAAAAGCCCCTGCCTTTGAGCCGTTCAGGAAGACTGGATGCAGTACAACGGATTTCGTGTGGAGATCTGTCCGCTACCTCGGGAATAATTTAATAAATCGCACTGAGGGAAGTTCACATGATGTTTATTTATTTATTGATTCCCTCGTAGCTTTGCCTTCCTCATTCTCCGGTTAATTATCCGACTTTCTAGCCATTTCCCGCCGCTGAAGGAAAATAGGTTTCTCCCACAGACAGCTCCTCCAGACCAGGCTGATAGGTTAATTGGTCATTGTAAATTATCCCATTAGTAGTGTCGCTCGGAACGTGAAGCTTTTCGACAGACAAGGCCAAACCTTTAGGATTAGACTGGAATTAAGACTTTTGAGGACTTGTTCCGGTAGGCTGAGACAAGAGACCGAGATGCATTGGATCGCATGGCTTCAGAGAGAGTACAGAGGGCAGAGGTGGAGGACTGCCATTCTGCATGTGACAATTGTTGCGAATTGTTTGACTTGGATGAAACGGGCGGGGCTCATAAAGACTCTTGGAGACGACACAAACTTGATGGAGTTGTCGATGATGAGGGAGCCTGGTGAAAGTCCAGTTGGACATGTAGCCGGGAAATGGCAGCTTTGTTGTACTAATACCAACTGATAGAATACAATACTGATACAATATGACAGTTCGGTCTCGAAAGACAGAGAAATAGGAGAATAAGAAATATCTTTAGGAATATAGAGAAAATTGAGAGAACAAAAAAAGTTTTATGCTGAGGTGCCAGAAGAATGTTCCGCTTGGTTGGATTACATACACGCAACACTAGGGAAAGTACCTCTTACGTGCACGCAATTCTGTAAAAGTTTCATCAGCAATGGAACACACCAGCAATCTAGTTTTGCTGTTAACAATCACTATTTTATTGGTAACTACGTAATATTGTAATTTAAACCATGTAAACCAAGTGTTAGCAGTATTATGCACATGTAGGTGTGTAAACAACTAAAGTTCACAAACTTATTCAAGCCGAGGTGGCAAGTGTCACAGTCTTCCGATGGAATGTCAGAAACTGCTATTCAGTTCAAACACACAGAAATTGAAGTGTGAGAGAGATATTTGCAATCCAAACAAACAGGTGTCGTCGATCTTCCCCTTGTTCTCTGAATCCTCACACGAAGCATCACTAACAGGAGGTTATCACAAGTCGGACCATCTTCAGGGGATCCACCACCCAGGCAAGGGTGGGCACGCCGTTATATTCCACAAGGTTACCCCAATCACACACGTGATATCTATATATCCATATCCACGAACAACGAAATTGCTCTAACAGTGATTTTCCACACGGGAGCCTTTCTTCAGTGAACTACCACACCCAGGCAACGGGTAGATGCGCACATCCTATTCACCAAGCTTTTCCCCTCACCAGAGAACCTACTCCTGCGGATTAACTCTGTAACAAACACACCTTCGTATCCCAATGAAATGAACTCACCTTCACCGGCTGCTTGGAGTCAGAGTCCAAACAGTGAACTCGTTGTCACAAGTCTCCTTCTGTAAGAAATCTTTTCTACCTCTCCTCTCTGCAAAATTCTTCTAGTTCTAGCACCCTGTGAGAGTCATTCATTAATACTCTGGATCTACCCCAACTCGTCCATTTGGGCGACCGACAGTTTAAACCAGCGACCGACTCACTGGTGCCTTCCATTGACCGAAACCATCTTGACACTGACTGTCTGACTCTGTGTCCTTGTATGTACAAAAACAAGGAGCAGAAAAAAAATGTAAACATCCATTGTCCATCAGGTAACGCCACCCCTCTCACCACAGCAATATACCAAATTTTAGAGTCAACAGAAATCCAGCAGTATCCAGATGTCAGTCTGATTCTCTCGACCTTTTTGATGTTTACAAACAGACACGAAGTGCGGGCAATTTTGAAGCGATAGTTTCAATGCACTCTAAACCATAGAACGCTGCAGCACAGTACTGGCCCTTCAGCCCTCCATGTTGTGCCGACGCATATAATCCTTTAAAAATAAGTACTAAACCCACACGACCGCATAACCCTCCATTTTCCTTTCATCCATGTGCCTGTCCAAGAGGCTCTTTCATGTCTCCAATGTTTCTTCCTCAACCACCCTCCCTGACAAGTAATTCCAGGCACTCACAACCCTCTGGGTAAAAAACTTACCTATGATGTCTCCCCGAAACGTCCAACCCTTAATTTTGTACCTATGCCCTTAGGTGTTTGATATTGGTGCACTGGGAAAAAGATACTGCCGATCCACCCTATGCCTCTCATAATCTTGTAGACCTCTATCAAGTTCCTCTCATGCTTCAACGCTCCAAAGAGGAAAGTCCCAGCTCTGCTAACTTTGTTTCATATGACTTGTTCTCCAAACAACATCCTAGTAAATCTCCTCTGCACGCTCCCCACAGCTTCCACATTCTTCCGAGAATGAGGTGACCAGAATTGAACACAATACTCTAAGTGCGGTCTCATCAGAGATTTTTAGAGTTGCAGCATGACCTTTCTACTCTTGAACTTAATCCCACTGTTAGTGAAGCCTTGCATCCCATAGGCCTTCTTAACTACCCTATCAACCTATGCAGCTACCTTGAGGGATGTAAGGATTTGAACCCCAAGGGCCCTTTGTTCTTCCACACTCTTAAGTAAATGACCATTTATCCTGTACATAGTCTTCTGGTTTGTCCTTCCAAAATGCATCACCTCACACTTGTCTGGATTGTACTTCATCTGCCATTTTTCTGCCCAGCTCTGCAGCCTATCTATATCCTCTTGTAACCTTCGACAACCTACAGCACCATCCACAACTACTCCAATCTTCGTTTCGGCGGCAAACTTACCCATCCCTCCTTCCGCCTCTACATCCTGGTCATGTACAAAAATCACTCATCGCAGCGGTCCCATGACAGATGCCTGCGTCACTCCACTAGTCACCGACCTCCAGGCAGAATACTTACTTCCATAACTACACTCTGAACCATAGAACCATAGAGCATTACAACATAGAAACAGGCCTTTTGGCCCTTCTTGGCTGTGCCGAAACATTTTTCTGCATTGTGCCACTGACCTGCACCTGGGCCATATCCTTCCAAACCCTTCTCATCCATATACCCCTCCAAGTTTTTATCAAAAGTTAAAAGTGAGCCCATTTCCACCAGTTCATTAGGCAGCGGATTCCACACTCCCTCTATGGTCTGAGTGAAAAAGCGCCCCCCCCCGTGTTCCCTTTAAATTTTCCACCCTTCACCTTAACCCTCGAACTTTGTTGTTTCTTTTTTTCTCCCCTGGCCTCTGAGTAAAAATCCTGCTTGCATTCACTCTATCTATACCCATCATAATGCTATACACCAATATCAAATCACCCCTCATTCTTCTACGTTCCAGGGAATAAATTCCAAACCTATTCAACCATTCTCTGTAACTCAGTTTCTCAAGTCCCGGCAACATCCTTGTAAACCTTCTTTGTACTCTTTCAACCTTATTAATATCCTTCCTGTCATTAAGTGACCAAAACTGCACACAATACTCCAAATTCGGTCTCACCAATGCCTTATACAACCTCACCATTCCGTTCCAACTCATACTCAATACTTTTGATTAATTGAGGCGAATTTACCAAAAGCTCTCGTTACAACCCTACCCACTTGTGACGCCACTTTTAGGGAATTATGTATCTGTACTCCCAGATCCCTCTTTTCTACTGTACTCCTCAGTGTTCTACCATTTAGCTTGTATGCTCTACGTTGGTTTGACCTTCTGAAGAGCAATACCTCACACTTGTCCGCATTACACTCCATATGCCATTTTTCTGCCCATTCCTCTAACTTGTCCAAATCCCTCTGCAAGCTTTGAATACATTCCTCACTGTCCACGACACCTCCAATTTTTGTATCATCAGCAAATCTGCTGATCCAATTTGCAACATTATCATCCAGAGCATTGATATAGATGACAAATAACAATGGACCCATCACTGAACCCTGTGGCACACCACCAGTCACAGGCCTCCGCTCAGAGTCGCAATCCTCCACTACCACTCTCTGGCTTTTTCCATTGAGCAAATGTCTAATCCAATATACTACCTCTCCATGTATACCTAGCGACTGAATCTTCTTAACGAACCTCTCATGCGGGACCTTGTCAAAGGCCTTACTGAAGTCCATGTATACAACATCCACTGCCTTCCCATCATCCACTTTCCCGGTAACCTCCTCGAAACGCTGTAATAGATTGGTTAAACATGACCCACCACGCACAAAGCCATGCTGACTGTTTCTAATAAGTCCCTGTCTATCCAAATACTTGTAGACTCTGCTTTCTTCCTTTAAGCCAATTTTCTTATCCAAACAGCCGAGGTTCCACGTGTCCCATGTTCATGACTTTCTGGATGGGTCTCACATGAGGGATCTTGTCAAATGCTTTGCTAAAGTCCATGTAGATTACATCAGCTGTCCTTTCCTCATCCATTTCCTTTGTTACCTCTTCTCAAAATTCAATCAGGCTCTTGAGCCACGATCTTCCCTTCACAAAGTCCTTTCCAGTAGTTTGCACACCACCGACGTAAGACTCGTGGTCTATCGTTCCCAACCTTCTCCATATTACCTTTTTTAAACAACGAACTACTTTTGCCATTCACCAGTCCAAAGAGGATTCAAAGATCACAGCCAATATTCCTGCGAACTCTTCTCCCAATTCCCACAACAAACTGTGGTGTATCAGATCCGGCCCAGCGGATTTATCAACCTTAATGTTTTTAAAAAGATCCAGCACTTCTTCTTCCTTACTCTCCACATTGTCCAACACACAAGCCCGCTCAGCTTCGAACTCATCCTGTTCAAGATCCTTTTCACTTGTCAATCCTGAAGCAAAGCATTCATTTAGGACCTCCCCAACCTCCTCCCCTTCCTGGCACATGCTCCCCTCTTTATCCTTTAGCGGTACTAACTTCGTCCTCGACATCCTCCTACTCTTCTCATACTCATAGAACACCTTGGGGTTCTCCTTAATCCTGAATGTCAATGCCTTCACATGCCCCCTTCGAGCTCTCCTCAGTCTTTTCTTTAGCTCCTTCCTGGCTACCCTGTATTTCTCATAAGCCTCCACTACTTCTTGTTTCTTATATCTAACATATGCTTCATTTTTCCTCTTGACGAGTGTCTCACATGTTTCGTCAGCCACGGTTCCCTGTTTTTACCTTTTTTTCCTTGCCTCACTGGGGCAAAACTATCCTGAACCCAGCTGAAGTGGTCCCGAAACTTCTCCCACATTCCGTTTGTGCTTTCCCCTTTGAACATCTGTTTCCAATTTACTCTGGCTCGTTCCTGCCACATCCGTTCAGAGTTAGCCGTTCCCCAGTTGATAACTTTACCATTTCGTCTGATTTTATCCCTTTCCAGATCTATGCTGAAGCTAAATAGCAAGACGTTTACACAAAGAGTAGTGGGTGCATGGGATGCACATCATGTTGTGTTCGATGCACAAGCATCAGTGGACTTTAAAGGAAGCCGAGACAGACATGTGGTGATGAGGAAAAGGGAAGCATATGCACATTTACAAGCAGAACGGATTCGATAGCAATTAAGAAAAATTGGAAAATCTGCAGCACATTACAGGAAACTCGGACCAGAATGCTGTACTGAGCATCTGCTTACGTTATTAATTACCGACAGTTACGGACAGATCTCTATATGTTTAAAGCTCCATGTGCCTATCCAGGAGTATCTTAAAAGACTCTGCCGTATCCGCCATTAGCACCGTCACCGAGAGCCCATTACACGCAGACACCAATTTCTGCGTGGAAAACGTAACCTGACATCTCCTCTGCACGTCCATCCAGCAGCTTATGCAGTGCCCTCATGTGATACCCATTTAATTCCTGGGAAAAAGCCTCTGACTATCCATAAGATCAATTCCTCTTGTCATCGTATACAGCTCTATAAGATCAAAACTCATCCTCCGTCGCTCCATGTAGAAAAGGCCTTTTCACGGAAGGCATGCTCCTCTATCCACAGAACATACTTGCAGATCTGCTCTCACCCTATCTATGGTTTCCACATCCTTCTTGCAGTGAGACGACCAGATCTGAGCACAGTACTCCTAGTGGGCTCTGACTAGGGTCCTATAGAGTTGAAATAAATCCTCTAGCCTCTTATACACAATCCCACGACTGATGAAGGCGAAAGTACTGTATGACTTAACCACAGCGTCAACGTGTGCACTGCTTTGAGCGTCATATGGACACGGACCCCCGGATCCCTCTAAACCTCGACACTGCCAAGGTCTTACCAGTAATGCTATATTTTGCCATTATATTTAACATCCGACAGCCCTCCACAGTATCCACAACACCTCGAACTATTGTGTCATAAGAAAATTTACTAACCAATCTTTCCTGTTTGCCATCCAGAATATTTATAAAAGTCACGAACAATGAGGGTCCCAGAACAGATCACTCAGGCTCACCACTCGTCACCAAACTCCACGCAGGATATGACTCGTCTACAACCTGTTACGTAACCCGTAACTGGGTGGTTAACCAGCAGAGAAAGAAGAATCCGATGGAGTCTGGTGGTAAATACTAAAGGTGTTTATTAATAAAAATAAGCAAAACCATATCAATAATTCAAATATACATATAAAACAAGTTAGCAGTAATAAACCCAAAAGTGTAGGAATAATAATAATCAATAATAAACAAGTTCTATCGATGTCTAGCAGTAAATTAATTGTCATAGATAAGTATAAATTTCAGTTCAGTTCATGAGTGCTCATATAGTTATGGATGTTGTATTGTAATCGTTAGAGAGAGCGAGAGAGGGAGAGAGCGAGCGAGCGAGCTGTAACAGGTACAGCAGCCAAACCTTCTTTTGCTTTCTTAATCCGTTGTATTGTTGTGGTCATTCAGCTATGACCTCTCCGTCTTTCTGTTAGACCGTTCTTCTGTGGTGGACTCGTCACTCTGGCATGAGTGGACACGCACACAAGTCCCCATCGGTCCTGCTTTTACTCTGATAGCCTTACTGACCGACCTCCTGTTTCGGTCTTCTAAGCCCCCACCATTGTTGTGGGCTCCAACACTCGATCAGTGTCCACTGGTGTGACTGAAGGGTATCTCCCTAGACCTGTCTTTTTAATCCGACCAACGGGGACTCAGCTATCCATCAATTCTGAATGACTGTGGACATCAAATCAAGCCATTCCTGCAGTCCACTGAGGAATGTTATTGAGCAAACTGTTGTCCTTGCAGTGAGACAGTAAATAATTCAAAAGGAGTCACAATACAGTTAATCAATAATTTCTCCCTCTGTTATCAGTCGCAGATGTTCTTGCCTGTTTTTCGTCTCTCTTCCTCATGGTCAGCATAACAACAGTAATATTACGTGGTTCTCGGGGGGGGGGGTGTTGGGGATGGTTAACCTTTCACCCCATTGAACATCAGGTCTGTTCATCACTCATAACACTCCCATCCTTCTGGGAATTTTCACCAGGGGGAAAATTAACTAATAAAGCACATTACTGAATTACAGAGCTTAACAAAATACAGAATTTGTCTTAACTACAGGAATAATACAGATAGGCGTTCAAATTAACATCTAGATAAACAATCAGCAATAACATTATAACTCCGGTTTGAATGTTATATTTTAATGTCGAGTAACAACAGTCTCCTACTTAGTAACCACCTATTTTTATTCTTCATTTTTGCCAAAAATACCAAGGGGATGTGATCTATTTAACTTACACAGTTTGAACCAAAACATCTGTGATTGTACTGTGGTACATTACAGTAATTTGTGCAAATACTAATCTCTATTTTACATCGAAACGTAACATTCAAAAAGTCAATAATTCATTGTGCTTTTATCTTTCACATGCTGTGTCAAGTTCCCTCAAAGCCAGATCCTGTTATTGAAAGTGGCATTTGGTCAAGCATTGTCTCTTTTCCACTTAACTCTCACGTGGCTAGCTTGCTCACCAGTGTGGAATAGGCCTTCACAGACTCCCTTCACAGAAGCTATCTTATCACCAATGTTTTCCAAACTAAGCCCATTTGTTCAACTTCCACAGAATTCGACAATTTTAAGCAAATCATTAATTTTATCTTCAGGATCTTTCATTCTATTTGTTTTCAGTTTAACAGCTGCAGATGGTCCCTCTTGGTTAAAACAACTTTCAAGGTCTGCCTCTCCAAATCACATCTTTGAATAACATCAGCAAGTTGTCTATCTTTAAATTTCCAAACAAACTGTAATTGATTCACAGGCACCTTGTTAACAAGTCATTGCTCAGTTAACGGTCTCTTCCCTTTGGTCAATTCTTCTAAAACCAATTCAGAATATAAACTTTCTTTATTCAAATTAGGAACAACACCTTTCCCTTCTTTTTCTTCAATAATATTCACATCTCCAGCTTTCATCTCATCGTTAACTTTTAACACACCTTCCAACACAAACAACTGAGAATTCTCACTTTCGACTGGTGCCCAGGTTAACCCTTTCTTCACTGAACCAAGTCCATCTGACCCAAAAGGACTGGATTCCTTTTCAACTAAATCAGGCACCTCAGACTTTTCCTGAGTTTCAATACTGGGTTCAGTACCCTGTGACTCCATATCCTGAACACAAGCAAACGGGACATCTGCCTCTCCCAGGCTTTCAATACCAGTCCCCTTTTCAAATTCTAAGTTCCCCTGATCCTCCCGGTTAGTCTCTGGGCAACTCCCATCCGGAGTAAACTCAACACTGCGGGTTAAATCAACTTCATCTGCTAACCCAGCAGACTCCCTCAAGGTAGCGGCATCCTTTTCATCTAGGACTGCCCTTAAATCGTCGGGAACACTCTTAAATTCCTCAACTGAAAACAGCTGTCAAGCCAGACAGATCATCCGTGTCCAACCCTGGACCTTCTAACTGTCTCATTTGTTTCTCATTTTCAATCTGTGCCTCCATAAATTCCTTCCTCCCTCTTAAGTGTCCACCTAGAGGTCCCTTATGAGCCAGGTTCACAATTTCATCCCGATACACATCCGGAACTACCTCCTGATGTACCACCGCTCCTTTACTCTCCTTAGATCCACTAAACTTTTCCTTCTCATCCGGTAACCCCTTTTCCTAAAAGGTCGGCAAAAATATCTCCGCTAAAGTAACACTGGACTCATTTAAACTGGCTCCTTTCTCAGCCGCCTTTCTCGACATGCTGCGAGTCATTGCGCGTGCAGGATAAATCTTGGAATCTAGGCGGGTCCACAACACTCACAGTCTTACTTGTCAGCTTCAATGCTGAACACACGTCACCACCTGCCAGATCGTTACCAAGTAGGACGTCTACGCCGTCCATCGGTAGTGTCGACCGCACTCCTATTTCTACTGGTCCAGATACCAGGTCACGTTTCAAAAATATCCTGTGCAAAGGTACGGCCTCGGTCCCTTTTCCGATACCTCTTAACACAGCCTCCCCAGTCTGGGTCTCAGAACCAAAATTTAATACCTTCCTTAAAATCAATGACCGACCAGCTCCAGTATCTCTCCAGATCCGCTCTGGAACTGGGGTTTCTCCTTCCTTCACAGACACCGTCCTTTCCGAGATAAACTTCTCCCGCCCCGCTTGTGCTCTACCTTTGCCTTCCTCATCGATCTGCTGACCGACTCGATGCAATCTGTCGGGAAGTTCAGTTCAATTCATGAGTGCTGGTATAGTTATGGTTGTTGTATTGTAATCGTTGGAGAGAGACAGAGAGAGAGCGAGAGCGAGCGAGCGAGCGAGCTGTAACAGCTACAGTCAGCCAACCCTGCCTTTGCTTTCTTAACCCGTCGTATCTTTGTGGTTATTCAGGTATGACTTCTCTGTCCTTCTGCTAGAACGTTCTTGTGTGGTGGACTCGTCCCTCTGGCATGAGTGGACAGACACACGTCCCCACGGGCCACGATTTTACACTGATAGCCTAACTGACCGACCTTCTGGTTCGGTCTTCGGAGCCCCCACCTTTCTTGTGTGTTCCAACCCTCGATCAGTGTCCTCTGGCGAGTCTGGTGGGTGTCTCCCCAGACCTGTCTTTTTATCCCTACCAACGAGGACTCAGATATCCATCAATTCTGAATGACTGTGTCCATCAAATCAGGCCACTGCTGTAGTCTACTGCGGAATGTTATTTAGCAAACTATTGTCCTTGCAGTGAGACAGTAAATAATTCAAAAGCAGTCACAATACAGTTAATCAGCAATTTCCCCCTCTCACCTATCTGTCGCAAATGTTCTTGCCTGTTTTTCGTCTCTCTTTCTCATGGTCAGCATAACAACAGTAATATTTCGTGGTTCTCAGGAGGGGGGTTGGGAATGATTAACCCTTCACCCCATTGCCCATCAAATCTGTTCGTCACTCATAACAAACCAGTCTTTGCCTTCTGTGTTCAAGCCAGTTCTGGATCCACCAAGCAAAGTTCCCTTGGAACCCATGCCTCCATACTTTCTCAATAGGTCTTACATAGGGTACCGTATTAAATGCCCAGCTGAAATCCGTATACAGTACATCTACTGCTCTTCCTTCATATTCATGTTTAGCCAAATGCTCAAAAAATTTACTCAGTCTCGTAAGGCATCTCCTGCCCTTGTCAAAGCTAAGGTGACTATTCCAAATCATATTATTCGTATCCAAATGTTCATAAGTCCATCAATCGGGCTGTCTGGCCCGATGAGTCTCGCGAGCATTTTGTGTGCGATTCCGTTCTAAGTTCAAAATTCAAAGTACTATGATTATCAATGTAGGATAATGCTCTGCCTCATACATTTACTTGTGTGCCTTATGTATTTCCTTTCGCAGTTCGGTCAGAGCAGTCTGTTCTGCTGGCAAACTGTTTGGATTACCGTTGAATATAACAAATGCGAGCTATTGAATTGGTATGGTAGAATTGGTGGCAGCTTTTCTACGGGAGATGAGGAATGAAGTCGCTGGGAGAACGGATCGTAGGATTTCATTGTGTGGCAGTCCGGTTTGTTCGAGATGGATTGCGAGAGATGTTCGTAAGATGTCGTTGTGCTTTCACATTGACCGAGAGACCAGCACGCGAGTCCCAGGGAAGTTCAACATCAGATCCAACTTGTGCATATTTGACCGTTTAATTCGAATGGGCTTTCTTCTGTTTGTTCCTCGTTAGAAACCTATTCATTAAGATTCATAAAATAATCCCCTTTAATCGTATGCTGTCTGTTATTTCATGGTACTAATTTGTAACAGGGTTGAAAATTACACAGCAGTAAAACCAAACGGGGTGGAATCTCTACCTATACGTTTATATATGCCACTAGATGCATTTTCTTCCTAGGTTACTCAAAGAATTCTGAATGGAATGATAAACCATGACAGAATCGAAGAGAGATCGCACACACAGAGGCGCTCAGACAGTCAGAGCAAGAAGACCCCTCTCGCCTGAGCTCTCTCGTTAACAAGACGCTTTCTAGATTGAAACGGCGCCAACTGGAAGTTTTTCCAAAACACGGTGACTGATCTATTATCGTTTCATTACCCCATTCTCTGCGTTCTACACGTGACTTTTGTAACCCTTTCTAATCCACAACCTTGCAACATCTTCTGAAAATATAAGGACAAGCCGACTGGTTTCAATCTAGTTCAGCACCTGGTTATATTCTATGTAACAGCACAGTGCAGAGTATGCAATCTAGATCTATTTTCTGCGAATTCCATATCATTAAAAATCATACTATGCTGGCATACTAACCTGTAAAATAGTGAGAGAGAGAGAGAGAGAGAGAGAGAGAGAGAGAGAGAGAGAGAGAGAGAGAGAGAGAGAGAGAAAGAGAAAGATCCTCTCATCGTTTCACTGTGTCTCCACACCGATGGACTGATTGCCAATTACCCAGAAAGAGTGTCTTCAACATGATAAACTTCCGAGTAAATGATTGTCCACTGGTTATGAAGGGTCAGGAAAATATAAATATTGGGAAGAGTCAATGGGCACCTGGCGAATTTCCTTCTCAGGAAATAAAGGAGGGATTGAATCAGGCTTCAGGATTGCTAATTCAGGTTTAGGAGCAGTTGTGACTTTGCAAATATCAGGTTCTTGAACGAGAGTGGATACCAACACTCGCCGCAACACTGATAAATCCTGAACCCAACACAGCCATTTTTCAATTGCTCGGAGCGTTCGGAATATTTAGAGCTGTCTAGTGTTGCAGCTCTTTTGAGAATTATATAAGTTTTTTTTTATCTGTACGGTTATTTTAAAGCAGGTTTGTAGTGACTCCGATGATCCTCTTTTTAAATATTATGATTGGAAAAATATATAGCCTATTCATGTTTCATTCTTTTCCACATTCCTCTTTTAACCCGTACATACTGCTCGCGTCAAATTTAAGACGTTATGGCATTTGACGTGTAAAAACACCCTGAATGCCATTTCTTTAGCAAAAATTGTTTGACTTTTCCTAAAGTGATACAAAATGAGCAATATTGAAAATATTTAAAAATAAATGTATACTTTTGTACATTCAGTACGTTCCGGGACAAGTTTGACCCGTTTCTATCGGAATGGGCTTTAAATCCACCAGTGTGGTTTGTGGAAATATTAAAACTGTAATACTGTATATGCCATGCCTGTGTACATCCTTATGGGTCTGCAGTGATAGAGTTCAAGGGCAACCGTTACACTGTAACAAGACCTGCCTGCGTTCCCACCACATTTGCGCTGGTTCCCAGCGAGAAAGGCACATGTTGGTCTATGAAGTCTCCTTTTTTTACTTGCAGGTCGCTGTCCTTTCCGCCAGTACATGCTCAGCAACACAGGAAAATACGGAATAAAGTTAAGGGTAGCCTATGATGCACGCTTCAGTTACGCTTATAATATTCAAGTATGTTAAAGTATGTTATTGGAAGCCAGCTAGGGCAGCCACGGAGCGAAAACAAAGCATGCGCGTCGTGTAAGAGATGTCAGAAGGGCTACGAGGACAAAATGTGATCTGAGACAACTTCTTGACATCTCCGGATCTTGGTCAGGTGCTCCTTAAGTGGAAGATCACCATGGTGGGCACTGTGAGGGGGAACAAGCCTGAGCTCTCGCGTGTTGTGATAGCAACAACGGGGAGAGACGTCTTGTCTTCCAAGTTTGCTTTCACCCATGACAGCACCGTTGTCTCGTAGATGCAAAAGAAGAACACGAATGTCATCCTTATGAGCACATTGTATGAGGTTGCAGAGGTCAGCGCTCAGGAGGACAGAAAACCAGCCATCACCCTTGAAGACAATGCCAACAAAGGAGGAGTGGACAACCTTGACAAAGTAACAGGCACACTCCGCTGCAAACAGAGAACAGCCCGCTTCCCTCTCGCCATATTCCATAATATCATTGACATATCGACCTACAACCCATTTGACATACGGAGTGAGATGATCCCTACCTGGAGGGCAAGCAATATGAAAAGTATGAGGTTATTTCTGGTGGATGTTGATAAGACACATTTTACGCAGAGGCGACACCACCTTCCCCGACCCGTGGCCTCAGCAGCAGTGATCAGGACAGTGTCGAGATCTGAACCTGGCCCTGATCATCAGCAAGTCCCACAAGAAGCTAAAACAAGGCGACAGAAGAGAAGGAGATGCAGCATCTGTTCGACAAAAAAGGACTGTAAAACAGGGACACCTTGCTGCAAATGCGGGTAACACATATGTAAGGGTCACACACGCAAGGTATCCGACCACTCCTTTGATTGCGAAGGCGATTTTTCAAATACCATTTTTTGTATTATATGTTGGCTTAATGTTAGTTAATCTTGAATTAATAGTTAATAGACCTGGAACTTTCTTGGAGGTGAAGCAAGAGGAAAAGTTGGTGTTTAGTTTTGTAGGAGCTTGAAAGCCCCGTGTGACTCCTGGTATGGGCAGTGCCTTGATCTGACCCTGGTCCTGATCAACAACAAGTCCCGTAAGAAGACAACACAAGGGGACAGAAGGGAAGGAGATGCAACTGCTGCTCCGCAGAAATGGACTGCGAAACAGGGACAACTTTCTGCAAATGTGGGAAACTCCCACGCAAGGGCCACACACGCAAAGTTTCCAGCACTGCGTTGATTGCGAAGACTATTTTTCAAATACCACTATTATGTATTGTTTGTTGGTTTAATGTTAGTTAATGTTGAATTAATAGTTAATAGTTATAATTACATAGTAGCTATAAGGATACTTAATGATATAGTAGTGAGGACATGTTTGATAGTAGCATTGAGTAAAAATGCCAAAACCCCATAGTTCCACAATGTCGTTGCCATTTTTAGATTCAACAAATTTATTTAAATCATTATGGCTGTTATGTTTTCATATTTTAGGTTAACTAGGACATGATTTTGTGTGATTGTAGATGCGTTGTTTTTCTCAATAAACGAATTTTGTCTCTAGAAATACACACCCCCTGCACGCTGAAACATTACTTAATGATTGATCACCCATTTATTAATGTCAGATAAGCTACATATACATTCTGAAAAGATCTATGGTTCAGAATTTGGAGCAGACACTTATGAGGGGATTCTTGGGCCGGGTCAAACTTGACCCGGACTTTAATCTGCAGGTGTAGAATATGAAAAGTATGGAAGGATTAATTCAGCATATTGTTGTGTTATTAAAGCATTGATTTGTGTATGTTGTGTGCGCTTGAAATGTGTTTCAAGCGCACACATAAGTGGTTGTTCTTTGTCTATCCTCTGTTATTATATCCGGACTGTTATTATGGATTATCCCAAGACTGCTTGGCAGTCTTATAATTTGTTGCAACCTGACTGTTGTATTGATAGTAAGCTGTTGTGTCATTTCTGTTTTTCCGCAGCTGGTGAAAGCTCATGTCCCGACATCGCCAAGCACGCTAACTTCTTATTTTCTCGGAACTTTCAGAGTACCCTGGTGGTGTTTAGTACTGTGGCCTTTTGGAGACGTCCTTAAACATTACTGAGTAGATCCTTTTCTGACTGGATATGATGATCAGTGGAGTTCCACAGCAATCGGTGTTGGGAACGCTTCTTATCGCGTTGTGCGTCGATAATTTGGATGAATGATTTGAATGCTTTGTGGCAGGGTTTACGGATCATGAGAAGGTTGATGGAAGGGCAAGTAGAGATGATGAAGCACGTTGCTTGAAGAAGGAATAAGACATATTGGATAAGAGGCAAAGAATTTACAGAGGAATATAATGTCGGGAACTATCTGGTCTCACACTTTGGCAGAGGGAATAAAGGCGTGGACTATTTCGAAAATGGGAATAACGATTGAATTGAAAAATTAGATTTGCAGAGCTACTGGAAAATCTGCAGATTGAGTCAGTGATGACAGAGACAAATGCATGTGCCAATCCATTTTCAGAGGTTGGTCTATCAAGACAACACGTTCACCATCTAATAAAATGTATACTCTCTGTACAGGCCTGGAATACTTTAACCATGGGGAGCATTGAAAAAACGCAGAGATACAGAACCTTTTGGGAGGATTCCAAACAGGAAAATTTGCAGACAGCAGAGGAAACCAAATGCAATGTTAGCATCCGTATCCAGACGACTAGGATATAAAAACAACTCTTTAGCAACCTATTAATCTGGAAATTGTTCCTATTTGTGACAGCACATGCACATAGCACGTGCAGCAAATCCTGGAGATCCTCCCTTTCAACTTCGCTCTTAACTCCCTGAACCGGCAGTGCAGTGTCTCG